>NC_143432.1:11250000-11260000 GCF_059467195.1 Physcomitrium patens
CCTGTTCTTCTTCCAGTGAGCCAGTGAGTGTTGTATGATGTTGGTGATGGTGCGGGTATGGGGTTTGTGGGGGACAGGGAGCAATGGGGTGGGTTTGAGGCGAGATGTTGGTTGTAGCAGGGAGGGAGAGGGAGTGAGAAATGGAGGTGGAGGCGTGGTGAGGGGGCGGGGGGAGAGCAGGAGAGCGAGGGTGGGTGAGAATGTCCCACACGGGTTGGAGCGGCGGGGTGTGGGTGGGTGGTAGAAGCGTGCGGAGGAGCGATGGGGAGGGCACTTACCTGGGCGGGGTCGATCCATGATCAGGAAGGTGGATGGCCTAGAGGAGCCCGGCCCATTGCACTGACGGGGCGGGCGGCTCTAGTATCTCTCTACGGAGGGCATACACGTCGTAATTTGTGGCAGTGGGGGCTCGCGTTCGCGCGGCCCCCGCCCAAAGCGTAAGCCGAAACCGGAGGAGACTAGGTGTGTGGGTGTGTTTCAAAGTTGTGAGTGTCCGAGAAAACCCCCGCATTCTGCGATGGCCGCCGCATACACTCGCTCCTATGATTGACAAAGCGAGTGAGCGCAACAACGAACCGCGCGTGCGCCGCCGTCCCGATCGATGGTCCAGCGAACACTCGGGGCACAGCTGCTGTGGCAGTGAGCGTTGCTCCGCCGCCCTCCCCGATCGATGGTCCAGTGAACACTCGGGGCAGCTGCTGTGGGCAGTGAGCGTTGCTCCCGCGCGGGGTAAGAAGGGCGATTCCACGCCCGAGTCGGATCGGGTCACAACCTCCTCCCTCCGAGGCGCGAGCTGTGAGGGAGGAGGGGCGATGGGCGTTGGATTTTGCGAGGCGCACGTCTGACCCCGATCTCTCTGACTGTGCCGATGAGAGCGCAAATGGGATGAGGTTACGGCCTAGCGCACAGGCTGGTGGTGCAGCGAAGGGGAAGCACGCGATGGCGGGTGAGGGGCGTGCCAATGGCAGTTGCGCTGCACGGTGTGTCGCCTCCGGCAGCGGCGCCTGGTGACGATTTAGTGGTGGGTCGGGGGCAGATTGCCCCATAGCGATGGGAGGAGACGAGCCCCCGGGGGAGGTACATGCGGGGGGAGGCGGGGAGGGAGACGACATCTTTGCGCTTGGGGCAATGACGCAGTTAGTGAGGCAAACCCGAGACGCGTCAATTGCTGGTTGAAAACTATTTCCAACCCCCCTGCGGTGCCCGCGAGGGCGCCCCAGAATTTCTGGAAGGTCTGGCGTAGGCCGGGACCTCACAAAGCACAAACCCCAAACAGGATGGCTCGGAGTGTGCGCAGCCCTGTGTCGCTCTCCCCTCGGATCTGTGGTTTGCGTCGGCAGCGGCGGCGGGACCGTGGCCCCGCGCACTGCCGGGGAGTGCAGGTGGCACACAGCTCGGTGACGAGCCAAGTAGACGACGCCGTGAGCGCGCAGCCGTGTGGGTGGAACCGAGCGTGGGCCTGTGGTGCGTGGTCCGGGTGTGCTGCCGCCGGCGGACGCGGCGTTTGTAGTCCAACGGTTAGGATAATTGCCTTCCAAGCAATGGACCCGGGTTCGACTCCCGGCAAACGCACGCACGCGCGCCCCTTTTCTCGCGGCATGCCATGCCCACGGATGATGTGTGGCCCGTCGCCAGCCCCTCCGCGGACCGCGAGTCGCCGCTTCTCTCCCACTCTCGGGTGTGGCAGGAGGCACACTTCTCCAACCCACACCCACGGAGGCCCTGCCCTTGTGCCCTTGTTCTCCGTGCTACCCATACAATCCGACTTCGTGCTTCCAATTGGTGGGCCCCGCAAACGGGGCAGTCCAAAAACTCTGGCTATGCCGGTCGTTGCGCCCAGCGCACGGTATTCTTTAGTAAAAGGCGAAAGAATAGTTCGCTCTGTGCTGAGCGCCCGGCCCCATATCTCCCCCGCCCAAACATCCACGCTCTTCTACGCATGCCCTGCCCCTTCTTCCACCCAACCGTATGGGACCGACGCGTGCCCTGCCCTTCCTCCGCCCACTAACCCGACGTGCAATCTGTATCCCTCTCAACTTCCCACCACCGCTGTATGTTGATGTTGGAGTCAACCATGGGTGTTCCTGGCACAAAACCATCCCATCTCCCTCAGATCCACTCAAATCCATGGATCAATGGATGAACACAATTCTAAGAAACGGGCAAGTGAAGAGAGAAAGGGAAATCTTGAAATTTGAAGCTGTGTTCTTTCAAACAAACAGGAAATCATCGTCATCGTCATCATCATCACCACCATGAAAACGACAACAGGCTATGAGAATGAGAATGAGAAGGAAAAAACAAAACAAAAACACGATAAAACAAATCAATCAACCAATAACAAGCATGCACTGGTACATAAAAATAAGCACAGTGACATCTGTGATAAAGAACGAGAACGCGTATTTCAAGAAAAAACACAAAAAAAAAAAAAAAAAAAAAAAAAAAAAAAAACACAATAATAACGACATCAACAATAAACAAAATAACAAAATCAAGTTTTCATAGATAAGAAATGAAAACTGCAATGCCGAAAAATAAAGCTAAATAAATAAACAAACAAACATACGCCACAAACCACAAAACAAATTCCACCAATACTCAAGAACACAGTTTTTCAGACAATTATGTAACAATACCCCAAAATTAATAACAAACACACAGAAAAACACGAAAACAAATCGAAATACCAAAATGTAACCAAACTTGGTTAGATTCATTTTTCTCGACATTTTGTGTTTATTGTTATTCATTCCTTTATTTGCTTCCCCTTGCTGCTGCTGCTTCTTCTTCTTCGTCTCCGTCTGTGTTTTGTTTTGTTTTGTTTTGTTTGTTAGTTCATTCATTCATTACGTCATGCTTGCATGACGTGTGTTTGTAGAGCCCGGGCACGGCGTTAGTTGGGATCCACCTCGTAACTGAACAGCGTCCAGGGGTGTGGGATGGGCTGGCGTGGGTTAGCGGGGGAAATACAAAAAAGCGACGGGACGACGGGACCGCGTGTGGCTGACAAGGTGGCCCCCGCGGGGTGGGGAGGCGGCGTCCAACTCAAAATCGAGCGTCACCAGCGCCAGCACAGGCGGGCCGTGGCAAGGCTGGTTGGCTCTTCCACCCATCCCCACAGTCGACGTTCGGGGTCCACTGACGCGCACACTCTTTCCAGTTTCGCTCTTTGCATTGTAGAGGGGGCCCTCCGGGAAACGGAGGGAAATGGGCTGCGCCGGCCGAGGAGGTAGTGCAAGACCAAGGCGACGCGCGCTGGCCCGGGCAGCAAGCTGCCGGATGGGCCCGCACCCGAGATAAATTAGATTAATATCGTGAGGCTCGATGAGCCTCGTATCAGATATTAAACTGATAAGAACAGATACTACACTTGATCTTAGCCAAAAGGCCGAGAAAGGTATGCCTCTTCCCTCCCGCCCCGCCCTCCTTCTACCCCCACCTCCGCCCTCCCTCCTGCACACGCTATGGGGCATTCACCACCCACCCACTGCCACTTCAACATATCAACATACTCGCCACACCACCAAATCAAAGTCCCCGCCCTCCAAATCATCATCGCCCCCAGGCTCTCTTGCATTTTGCAACCACACAACACCAAAACAACCATGCTGAATACCGTGGTTTTCTTGGTTTGAAGACTGGAAAGGGTGGGGGCTCCACCGGTGCTACTACTCATGGTCAAACAAAATACCCCAAAATATGGGAAAGCGTGGCATGTAGTTACCTAGGGTATATTCATGTGAGTGTCTTTATTTACATATTTTTTTACTTATTTATTTCATTTTCGATGGACGGATGGACGGACGGACGGACGGACGGATGGATGGATGGATGGATGGATGGATGGATGGATGGATTGATTGATTGATTGATTGATTGGTTGGTTGATGCGTGCGTGCGTGTTTGGTTGGTTGGTTGGTTTATTCTTTCTTCTTTCTTCTTCTTCTTCTTCTGCCTGTTCTTCTTCCAGTGAGCCAGTGAGTGTTGTATGATGTTGGTGATGGTGCGGGTATGGGGTTTGTGGGGGACAGGGAGCAATGGGGTGGGTTTGAGGCGAGATGTTGGTTGTAGCAGGGAGGGAGAGGGAGTGAGAAATGGAGGTGGAGGCGTGGTGAGGGGGCGGGGGGAGAGCAGGAGAGCGAGGGTGGGTGAGAATGTCCCACACGGGTTGGAGCGGCGGGGTGTGGGTGGGTGGTAGAAGCGTGCGGAGGAGCGATGGGGAGGGCACTTACCTGGGCGGGGTCGATCCATGATCAGGAAGGTGGATGGCCTAGAGGAGCCCGGCCCATTGCACTGACGGGGCGGGCGGCTCTAGTATCTCTCTACGGAGGGCATACACGTCGTAATTTGTGGCAGTGGGGGCTCGCGTTCGCGCGGCCCCCGCCCAAAGCGTAAGCCGAAACCGGAGGAGACTAGGTGTGTGGGTGTGTTTCAAAGTTGTGAGTGTCCGAGAAAACCCCCGCATTCTGCGATGGCCGCCGCATACACTCGCTCCTATGATTGACAAAGCGAGTGAGCGCAACAACGAACCGCGCGTGCGCCGCCGTCCCGATCGATGGTCCAGCGAACACTCGGGGCACAGCTGCTGTGGCAGTGAGCGTTGCTCCGCCGCCCTCCCCGATCGATGGTCCAGTGAACACTCGGGGCAGCTGCTGTGGGCAGTGAGCGTTGCTCCCGCGCGGGGTAAGAAGGGCGATTCCACGCCCGAGTCGGATCGGGTCACAACCTCCTCCCTCCGAGGCGCGAGCTGTGAGGGAGGAGGGGCGATGGGCGTTGGATTTTGCGAGGCGCACGTCTGACCCCGATCTCTCTGACTGTGCCGATGAGAGCGCAAATGGGATGAGGTTACGGCCTAGCGCACAGGCTGGTGGTGCAGCGAAGGGGAAGCACGCGATGGCGGGTGAGGGGCGTGCCAATGGCAGTTGCGCTGCACGGTGTGTCGCCTCCGGCAGCGGCGCCTGGTGACGATTTAGTGGTGGGTCGGGGGCAGATTGCCCCATAGCGATGGGAGGAGACGAGCCCCCGGGGGAGGTACATGCGGGGGGAGGCGGGGAGGGAGACGACATCTTTGCGCTTGGGGCAATGACGCAGTTAGTGAGGCAAACCCGAGACGCGTCAATTGCTGGTTGAAAACTATTTCCAACCCCCCTGCGGTGCCCGCGAGGGCGCCCCAGAATTTCTGGAAGGTCTGGCGTAGGCCGGGACCTCACAAAGCACAAACCCCAAACAGGATGGCTCGGAGTGTGCGCAGCCCTGTGTCGCTCTCCCCTCGGATCTGTGGTTTGCGTCGGCAGCGGCGGCGGGACCGTGGCCCCGCGCACTGCCGGGGAGTGCAGGTGGCACACAGCTCGGTGACGAGCCAAGTAGACGACGCCGTGAGCGCGCAGCCGTGTGGGTGGAACCGAGCGTGGGCCTGTGGTGCGTGGTCCGGGTGTGCTGCCGCCGGCGGACGCGGCGTTTGTAGTCCAACGGTTAGGATAATTGCCTTCCAAGCAATGGACCCGGGTTCGACTCCCGGCAAACGCACGCACGCGCGCCCCTTTTCTCGCGGCATGCCATGCCCACGGATGATGTGTGGCCCGTCGCCAGCCCCTCCGCGGACCGCGAGTCGCCGCTTCTCTCCCACTCTCGGGTGTGGCAGGAGGCACACTTCTCCAACCCACACCCACGGAGGCCCTGCCCTTGTGCCCTTGTTCTCCGTGCTACCCATACAATCCGACTTCGTGCTTCCAATTGGTGGGCCCCGCAAACGGGGCAGTCCAAAAACTCTGGCTATGCCGGTCGTTGCGCCCAGCGCACGGTATTCTTTAGTAAAAGGCGAAAGAATAGTTCGCTCTGTGCTGAGCGCCCGGCCCATATCTCCCCCGCCCAAACATCCACGCTCTTCTACGCATGCCCTGCCCCTTCTTCCACCCAACCGTATGGGACCGACGCGTGCCCTGCCCTTCCTCCGCCCACTAACCCGACGTGCAATCTGTATCCCTCTCAACTTCCCACCACCGCTGTATGTTGATGTTGGAGTCAACCATGGGTGTTCCTGGCACAAAACCATCCCATCTCCCTCAGATCCACTCAAATCCATGGATCAATGGATGAACACAATTCTAAGAAACGGGCAAGTGAAGAGAGAAAGGGAAATCTTGAAATTTGAAGCTGTGTTCTTTCAAACAAACAGGAAATCATCGTCATCGTCATCATCATCACCACCATGAAAACGACAACAGGCTATGAGAATGAGAATGAGAAGGAAAAAACAAAACAAAAACACGATAAAACAAATCAATCAACCAATAACAAGCATGCACTGGTACATAAAAATAAGCACAGTGACATCTGTGATAAAGAACGAGAACGCGTATTTCAAGAAAAAACACAAAAAAAAAAAAAAAAAAAAAAAAAACACAATAATAACGACATCAACAATAAACAAAATAACAAAATCAAGTTTTCATAGATAAGAAATGAAAACTGCAATGCCGAAAAATAAAGCTAAATAAATAAACAAACAAACATACGCCACAAACCACAAAACAAATTCCACCAATACTCAAGAACACAGTTTTTCAGACAATTATGTAACAATACCCCAAAATTAATAACAAACACACAGAAAAACACGAAAACAAATCGAAATACCAAAATGTAACCAAACTTGGTTAGATTCATTTTTCTCGACATTTTGTGTTTATTGTTATTCATTCCTTTATTTGCTTCCCCTTGCTGCTGCTGCTTCTTCTTCTTCGTCTCCGTCTGTGTTTTGTTTTGTTTTGTTTTGTTTTGTTTGTTAGTTCATTCATTCATTACGTCATGCTTGCATGACGTGTGTTTGTAGAGCCCGGGCACGGCGTTAGTTGGGATCCACCTCGTAACTGAACAGCGTCCAGGGGTGTGGGATGGGCTGGCGTGGGTTAGCGGGGGAAATACAAAAAAGCGACGGGACGACGGGACCGCGTGTGGCTGACAAGGTGGCCCCCGCGGGGTGGGGAGGCGGCGTCCAACTCAAAATCGAGCGTCACCAGCGCCAGCACAGGCGGGCCGTGGCAAGGCTGGTTGGCTCTTCCACCCATCCCCACAGTCGACGTTCGGGGTCCACTGACGCGCACACTCTTTCCAGTTTCGCTCTTTGCATTGTAGAGGGCCCTCCGGGAAACGGAGGGAAATGGGCTGCGCCGGCCGAGGAGGTAGTGCAAGACCAAGGCGACGCGCGCTGGCCCGGGCAGCAAGCTGCCGGATGGGCCCGCACCCGAGATAAATTAGATTAATATCGTGAGGCTCGATGAGCCTCGTATCAGATATTAAACTGATAAGAACAGATACTACACTTGATCTTAGCCAAAAGGCCGAGAAAGGTATGCCTCTTCCCTCCCGCCCCGCCCTCCTTCTACCCCCACCTCCGCCCTCCCTCCTGCACACGCTATGGGGCATTCACCACCCACCCACTGCCACTTCAACATATCAACATACTCGCCACACCACCAAATCAAAGTCCCCGCCCTCCAAATCATCATCGCCCCCAGGCTCTCTTGCATTTTGCAACCACACAACACCAAAACAACCATGCTGAATACCGTGGTTTTCTTGGTTTGAAGACTGGAAAGGGTGGGGGCTCCACCGGTGCTACTACTCATGGTCAAACAAAATACCCCAAAATATGGGAAAGCGTGGCATGTAGTTACCTAGGGTATATTCATGTGAGTGTCTTTATTTACATATTTTTTACTTATTTATTTCATTTTCGATGGACGGATGGACGGACGGACGGACGGACGGATGGATGGATGGATGGATGGATGGATGGATGGATTGATTGATTGATTGATTGATTGGTTGGTTGATGCGTGCGTGCGTGTTTGGTTGGTTGGTTGGTTTATTCTTTCTTCTTTCTTCTTCTTCTTCTTCTGCCTGTTCTTCTTCCAGTGAGCCAGTGAGTGTTGTATGATGTTGGTGATGGTGCGGGTATGGGGTTTGTGGGGACAGGGAGCAATGGGGTGGGTTTGAGGCGAGATGTTGGTTGTAGCAGGGAGGGAGAGGGAGTGAGAAATGGAGGTGGAGGCGTGGTGAGGGGGCGGGGGGAGAGCAGGAGAGCGAGGGTGGGTGAGAATGTCCCACACGGGTTGGAGCGGCGGGGTGTGGGTGGGTGGTAGAAGCGTGCGGAGGAGCGATGGGGAGGGCACTTACCTGGGCGGGGTCGATCCATGATCAGGAAGGTGGATGGCCTAGAGGAGCCCGGCCCATTGCACTGACGGGGCGGGCGGCTCTAGTATCTCTCTACGGAGGGCATACACGTCGTAATTTGTGGCAGTGGGGGCTCGCGTTCGCGCGGCCCCCGCCCAAAGCGTAAGCCGAAACCGGAGGAGACTAGGTGTGTGGGTGTGTTTCAAAGTTGTGAGTGTCCGAGAAAACCCCCGCATTCTGCGATGGCCGCCGCATACACTCGCTCCTATGATTGACAAAGCGAGTGAGCGCAACAACGAACCGCGCGTGCGCCGCCGTCCCGATCGATGGTCCAGCGAACACTCGGGGCACAGCTGCTGTGGCAGTGAGCGTTGCTCCGCCGCCCTCCCCGATCGATGGTCCAGTGAACACTCGGGGCAGCTGCTGTGGGCAGTGAGCGTTGCTCCCGCGCGGGGTAAGAAGGGCGATTCCACGCCCGAGTCGGATCGGGTCACAACCTCCTCCCTCCGAGGCGCGAGCTGTGAGGGAGGAGGGGCGATGGGCGTTGGATTTTGCGAGGCGCACGTCTGACCCCGATCTCTCTGACTGTGCCGATGAGAGCGCAAATGGGATGAGGTTACGGCCTAGCGCACAGGCTGGTGGTGCAGCGAAGGGGAAGCACGCGATGGCGGGTGAGGGGCGTGCCAATGGCAGTTGCGCTGCACGGTGTGTCGCCTCCGGCAGCGGCGCCTGGTGACGATTTAGTGGTGGGTCGGGGGCAGATTGCCCCATAGCGATGGGAGGAGACGAGCCCCCGGGGGAGGTACATGCGGGGGGAGGCGGGGAGGAGACGACATCTTTGCGCTTGGGGCAATGACGCAGTTAGTGAGGCAAACCCGAGACGCGTCAATTGCTGGTTGAAAACTATTTCCAACCCCCCTGCGGTGCCCGCGAGGGCGCCCCAGAATTTCTGGAAGGTCTGGCGTAGGCCGGGACCTCACAAAGCACAAACCCCAAACAGGATGGCTCGGAGTGTGCGCAGCCCTGTGTCGCTCTCCCTCGGATCTGTGGTTTGCGTCGGCAGCGGCGGCGGGACCGTGGCCCCGCGCACTGCCGGGGAGTGCAGGTGGCACACAGCTCGGTGACGAGCCAAGTAGACGACGCCGTGAGCGCGCAGCCGTGTGGGTGGAACCGAGCGTGGGCCTGTGGTGCGTGGTCCGGGTGTGCTGCCGCCGGCGGACGCGGCGTTTGTAGTCCAACGGTTAGGATAATTGCCTTCCAAGCAATGGACCCGGGTTCGACTCCCGGCAAACGCACGCACGCGCGCCCCTTTTCTCGCGGCATGCCATGCCCACGGATGATGTGTGGCCCGTCGCCAGCCCCTCCGCGGACCGCGAGTCGCCGCTTCTCTCCCACTCTCGGGTGTGGCAGGAGGCACACTTCTCCAACCCACACCCACGGAGGCCCTGCCCTTGTGCCCTTGTTCTCCGTGCTACCCATACAATCCGACTTCGTGCTTCCAATTGGTGGGCCCCGCAAACGGGGCAGTCCAAAAACTCTGGCTATGCCGGTCGTTGCGCCCAGCGCACGGTATTCTTTAGTAAAAGGCGAAAGAATAGTTCGCTCTGTGCTGAGCGCCCGGCCCCATATCTCCCCCGCCCAAACATCCACGCTCTTCTACGCATGCCCTGCCCCTTCTTCCACCCAACCGTATGGGACCGACGCGTGCCCTGCCCTTCCTCCGCCCACTAACCCGACGTGCAATCTGTATCCCTCTCAACTTCCCACCACCGCTGTATGTTGATGTTGGAGTCAACCATGGGTGTTCCTGGCACAAAACCAT
>NC_143432.1:11265000-11267500 GCF_059467195.1 Physcomitrium patens
GCGCACACTCTTTCCAGTTTCGCTCTTTGCATTGTAGAGGGGGCCCTCCGGGAAACGGAGGGAAATGGGCTGCGCCGGCCGAGGAGGTAGTGCAAGACCAAGGCGACGCGCGCTGGCCCGGGCAGCAAGCTGCCGGATGGGCCCGCACCCGAGATAAATTAGATTAATATCGTGAGGCTCGATGAGCCTCGTATCAGATATTAAACTGATAAGAACAGATACTACACTTGATCTTAGCCAAAAGGCCGAGAAAGGTATGCCTCTTCCCTCCCGCCCCGCCCTCCTTCTACCCCCACCTCCGCCCCTCCCTCCTGCACACGCTATGGGGCATTCACCACCCACCCACTGCCACTTCAACATATCAACATACTCGCCACACCACCAAATCAAAGTCCCCGCCCTCCAACTCATCTTGCCCCCAGGCTCTCTTGCATTTGCAACACACACACCAAAACAACCATGCTGAATACCGTGTTTTCTTGGTTTGAAGACTGGAAGGGTGGGGGGCTCCACCGGTGCTACTACTCATGGTCAAACAAAATACCCCAAAATATGGAAAAGCGTGGCATGTAGTTACCTAGGGTATATTCATGTGAGTGTCTTTATTTACATATTTTTTTACTTATTTATTTCATTTTCGATGGACGGATGGACGGACGGACGGACGGACGGGACGGATGGATGGATGGATGGATGGATGGATGGATTGATTGATTGATTGATTGGTTGGTTGGTTGATGCGTGCGTGCGTGTTTGGTTGGTTGGTTGGTTTATTCTTTCTTCTTTCTTCTTCTTCTTCTTCTGCCTGTTCTTCTTCCAGTGAGCCAGTGAGTGTTGTATGATGTTGGTGATGGTGCGGGTATGGGGTTTGTGGGGGACAGGGAGCAATGGGGTGGGTTTGAGGCGAGATGTTGGTTGTAGCAGGGAGGGAGAGGGAGTGAGAAATGGAGGTGGGAGGCGTGGTGAGGGGGCGGGGGGAGAGCAGGAGAGCGAGGGTGGGTGAGAATGTCCCACACGGGTTGGAGCGGCGGGGTGTGGGTGGGTGGTAGAAGCGTGCGGAGGAGCGATGGGGAGGGCACTTACCTGGGCGGGGTCGATCCATGATCAGGAAGGTGGATGGCCTAGAGGAGCCCCGGCCCATTGCACTGACGGGGCGGGCGGCTCTAGTATCTCTCTACGGAGGGCATACACGTCGTAATTTGTGGCAGTGGGGGCTCGCGTTCGCGCGGCCCCCGCCCAAAGCGTAAGCCGAAACCGGAGGAGACTAGGTGTGTGGGTGTGTTTCAAAGTTGTGAGTGTCCGAGAAAACCCCCGCATTCTGCGATGGCCGCCGCATACACTTCGCTCCTATGATTGACAAAGCGAGTGAGCGCAACAACGAACCGCGCGTGCGCCGCCGTCCCGATCGATGGTCCAGCGAACACTCGGGGCACAGCTGCTGTGGCAGTGAGCGTTTGCTCCGCCGCCCTCCCCGATCGATGGTCCAGTGAACACTCGGGGCAGCTGCTGTGGGCAGTGAGCGTTGCTCCCCGCGCGGGGTAAGAAGGGCGATTCCACGCCCGAGTCGGATCGGGTCACAACCTCCTCCCTCCGAGGCGCGAGCTGTGAGGGAGGAGGGGCGATGGGCGTTGGATTTTGCGAGGCGCACGTCTGACCCCGATCTCTCTGACTGTGCCGATGAGAGCGCAAATGGGATGAGGTTACGGCCTAGCGCACAGGCTGGTGGTGCAGCGAAGGGGAAGCACGCGATGGCGGGTGAGGGGCGTGCCAATGGCAGTTGCGCTGCACCGGTGTGTCGCCTCCGGCAGCGGCGCCTGGTGACGATTTAGTGGTGGGTCGGGGGCAGATTGCCCCATAGCGATGGGAGGAGACGAGCCCCCGGGGGAGGTACATGCGGGGGGAGGCGGGGAGGGAGACGACATCTTTGCGCTTGGGGCAATGACGCAGTTAGTGAGGCAAACCCGAGACGCGTCAATTGCTGGTTGAAAAACTATTTCCAACCCCCCTGCGGTGCCCGCGAGGGCGCCCCAGAATTTCTGGAAGGTCTGGCGTAGGCCGGGACCTCACAAAGCACAAACCCCAAACAGGATGGCTCGGAGTGTGCGCAGCCCTGTGTCGCTCTCCCCTCGGATCTGTGGTTTGCGTCGGCAGCGGCGGCGGGACCGTGGCCCCGCGCACTGCCGGGGAGTGCAGGTGGCACACAGCTCGGTGACGAGCCAAGGTAGACGACGCCGTGAGCGCGCAGCCGTGTGGGTGGAACCGAGCGTGGGCCTGTGGGTGCGTGGTCCGGGTGTGCTGCCGCCGGCGGACGCGGCGTTTGTAGTCCAACGGTTAGGATAATTGCCTTCCAAGCAATGGACCCGGGTTCGACTCCCGGCAAACGCACGCACGCGCGCCCCTTTTCTCGCGGCATGCCATGCCCACGGATGATGTGTGGCCCGTCGCCAGCCCCTCCGCGGACCGCGAGTCGCCGCTTCTCTCCCACTCTCGGGTGTGGCAG